>NC_140610.1:22991301-23033801 GCF_057381915.1 Diplotaxodon limnothrissa
ATATTCAAAACCTGTATGTAATCATTTGTGTCATCTATGACATTTAAGAAATATTAGCTGAAGTTGAACTTGGGCCAGGTCGTACTTTTGTGTAATATCAATTTCTACCAAAAGAGGGTGGGGTGAGTCAATAGAGCATTCGGAGCCAAACCCAGTACCTTCACTGTCCCATATCCATTCCAGATCAAATAAACAATTTTCCTGCTTCTTGTGACAGCAATGGACAGCTAATACAGAAAGTATAAATAAGTGAAGCCACCATGGAAGTGATCCAAACCTGCATTCTTTCTAATAACCAGCAGGGGGAGATGCCACTGGTTCCAGAAGGACTCCCAGCTGTATACAAGTCTAAAATGTCTCTTGTCTGCTTTGCTCACTGCAGTAAACACTTTCATAATGAATGTACTGGCTCAATCACCAGTTTCAGGTCAGAATGAATAAAACATAAAGTTCAGTCTATGAATTATGGTCATCATTAGAGTCAGAATGGATGATTATTCAGGGTGTGTGGTGTTCTCAGTTTCACAGTCCATCTCTCTTGTTTCAAAATACCAAGTCTCCTGCTGTGAAAATACTGAATTCAAGGCTTCATAACAAGACATCACTAAACATTAGATAAAGGTCAAAGTGACAAATTCTAGCCTTTGTACTGTCTATGGAAACTAAACTAAGAACTTTTCTCATTTCATAACTGAAACGTCCTCCTGTCAGTGACCCTCGTCTCTTTTGTCCTTCATCCTCCTATCTGTGATTTGTAAACCAATCTCACCGCTTCATGTTTGAAGGATATCGAAAATAATGGCAAGCTTCCTCTGTCCCGGATGACAGAGGAGGCTTGCTAGAGGCATTATCATCAAGGATGGACAGATAGATTCTTTGCAGAAGTATTTTTACGTTCAGTGTATAAAGGACGCATAGACCTTGGTGGGAGAAGGGCTCTTTAAAGAACTTGTCTTTTTTTACTCATAGGTTGTTTCTTTTATTTAAGTTCATCAAACTTACTGCACTTACCTTCACTGTTTCAGGGTGCTATTAAAAATAGGCATGACGTCTTACAACATTACAGCATGTAATGAATTTAATTAAAAGTGGCCATAACTTCTGAGATCATAAAACACAGCAGTAGTTGGACTATAACAAAAACATTCATAAACAATGTGTGATGCTGTGTTGTTGAACGTCATATTTAATTGGCATTGGTCAGAGGGAAGGATTCTCATTTTGATGAATGCATCAGTCCTCATGCCACTTCCTCATATCCTTGTTGCCAGTTTGGGAAATTTTAGTGTAATGGTTTACACATTTTACCTAACAAGCAAAAAAAAAAGTCCCTCCAGTTTTTGAATCATTGCGAGAATAACAATTGTCACCGCAGTATAAGGAGAAATAATCAGTAATGGAATAGATTTGGGGGAATGTACAACAAAGTAGAAAAACTTGAGGGACAAATATGTATACACCCGATAAAATCCAACCACGCCAACATTTTATTTTTCTATCAGCTGGTACCACATACAAAACACCGGGGCACAAACACACGGAAATGACCGTATAACGCAAGTATAAATTCTAGCAACAATGTCGGCCACTTACATAAGTTACATGTCAGACTCTAAAAAGATTAACTGAAGAAGTCTAAATCAGGCATTTGGGATTAGTTGAAAGCAGCTTTATAAACGTGGTAAGACTCTGCCCCCTGATGGTGAAGGTTTTAATTACATTCTGTCAAGGTTAATTACAAAAAGTACCTTTAAGCAGTACTTCATATTAGTTTCCTATTCTTCACACTTTTCAGAAACTGCAACTAACTTATTTTAATTTATGATAATCTGCCAGTTTTCCACATTGGTTATTATCGATAAACTCAAACTTGGATAACTTGGCTGAGCAGAAACTGCAAAATCCAAAAGTATGCAACAGATAAACAATAATCTATCAGAGCAAGGAAACAAGTAAATGCATGCCTACATCTTTCCCCAGTCAATGCCTGTCATGCTGACCTAACTGATCATTCTCCCTTTGTTTTCTCTCAGTTTTCTTCTCTCTTCTTCCTCCTTGTTATTTTGTTTCGGGCTCCTCCTTAGTGGAGTAGTTGCGGGTGTCGCCAGGTGGAGCTCCATGCTCTCCCAGTCAAACCTTCAGGAGGGTCCAGGACTCCCTCAGCGAAACACACACACACACACACACACACACACACACACACACACACACACACACACACAATAACATGCTCGCGCACACCAGCGCACGCGCTTACGGCTGTCAGGCGTGTCAGAGAAGCGCTCGCGCTTCTGTGAGTTGAAGGAGCGAGAGTGAGGGCGAGCGAGCGTGTAGTCGGTGCTTTACAGTGAGCGGGACCAGGCACGCTGCTGCCGTGTCAGTGAGTGGAGGCTGGCTCCGAGTCCGCTTCTTTCACTTCTTTTCTCGCTTCTGTGAAATGGACTTCTGACAGCAGCCGGGCTGCGGGCGCCGCCGGTTCCTCCTGACCGGAAAATGAAGCGACTCTGTCGGAGGCTGGCGGTGGCCGTGGCGGTGCTGGTGTGGCTGGGAGCGCTGGTTTACCTGCTGGTGTTGAGCCGGAGGAGGTTGCCGGAGCTCAGTCCAGGAGCGGTAGCAGGGGGAGGCGGAGTAGCAGGAGAGACAACCTACAACCAGGTGAAGTAAAAATATGACCTGCTGTGTACGCGTGGCGGACTTAAGCGGGACGTCTGCGGAGCTCGGGGCAGTCGCACTAGTTTTAGCAGCATCATGAACCCAAATCCCGAGTGAAGGAGTTTCTGAAACAGACATGGAAACGGAAAAAAAAGTTGTAAAGAATTGCTCCAATATGAGAAAGTCCTTTTTGACATTAATCTTAAGTAAAGCAACCAAATTGTCAGAAAAAAAAGTCTAGTGAAGTTTAATGATGGGGGGAAAGTGTTTACTCTTTGTAATTACCTCCGGTGGACCTAAACATCACTAATGAGCTCTTTCAATCGTTGCACTTTCTCTTAATGTATTGGTGAATTCTTGACCTGTAAAATACTTTGGCCATGCAGTGGACTAAAAACAAGACTAAAACATCTCAAAGGTGAGATGAGAGCAAATGCCACCAAAGATCCCAACTTTCTTCTGATTGCTTTTCTTGACTTGACTCCCAGAGTAAACTAAATGTTGTCTTCTGTGTTGCAAGTTAAAAACTTTTATTTTTCAGTAGATTTATTATCAGTGAAAAATCAGTTTTCTAATCCTACAGTATTCCTATCAGAGCAACTCAGTAAATTGTGAGGTAATACTCAGTTTGTCATTTTAAATTTCATTCCTTTTTTTAATGAAGTGTTGCACGCTCAGTATCCACTATCAGAGCTCTTATCATTGTTTAATTCAGTTATCAGATTGCAGTGGTTCCTTTGAAGATAATTGGGTTCATTTTCGACCCAGCTTGATACCCATGCCCTGTGTTCACTGCAGGACGTCTGTTATGCAAAAGACCCGCAACATGTTCACTGTAGCTGGGGGTATAAACGTATTGATCCTGTCTCTCTTACCTTGTTAAACAGAGCTGCCAGCGCACACATGCACACCATGTAGGAATTGTGTAACAGCCCAACTGAATGGTAAATGGCCTGTATTTGTATAGCGCTTTACTTAGTCCCTATGGACCCCAAAGCGCTTTACAGGACATTCAGTCATCCACCCATTCACACACACATTCACACACTGGTGATGGCAGCTACATTGTAGCCACAGCCACCCTGGGGCGCACTGACAGAGACGAGGCTGCCGGACACTGGCGCCACCGGGCCCTCTGACCACCATCAGTAGGCAATGGGTGAAGTGTCTTGCCCAAGGACACAACGACCGAGACTGTCGGAGCCGGGGCTCGAACCGGCAACCTTCCGATTACAAGACGAACTGCCAACTCTTGAGCCCCGATCGACCGAATGTCCGTAAGAATATGGTGAGATTGTCATACATGGTATAAACCACATAATTAGCAGGGATACTGTATGAATTTATCAAGAAAAGATTATCTATGCTTAAGATAAATTGTAGCTGACCTTTGTAAAGAGTGTTCTGGGTCAGGAATTTGTTTTGTTGTGAGGCACAACAGGTAAAATGCATCCGCTTCAATGTACTTTACCTGAATAAATCTAATGAATAAGGATCCAAGATGCAAGATTTTTAGATGGAAGTACCACTCCAGCGTGTATGTGCAGGGCATTTCTGTGTGAGGACTGCTACATATTCAGCATCTCCACCACACGCTGGGACTCAGCAGTCTGTGTCAAAGGAACATGTGTTTATAGAAACTGCAAAAAATACAAAAAATAAATTCTGCATATGAAGTAGGAAAGATCTCTCATAAGCTGTTGTGTTCTTTGTGCTTTTCTGAAATTAATATGCATGTACTCGAATCACATTATTTGTTCTTCAACACCAGCGTACAGACCTCTGACCTCCCCGAGGCCCTTGTTAATGTTTGCTTGTTGCTAAAGTGCACACTAAGCACTGAATGAAGGCTTTCAGAAAGTTCTGAGTACACGGCAGAAACCCACGTTGCAGTTAGACCACCTGCAGTGTGCGTTTATTTTTGTGAGTGTATGTGTGATCTGTTACAGTGCAGTGAATTTAGAGCTAGTGTAAAAGCTGCTTCACAGGAATTCCATTCTTCACATCATCCTATATATACAGAATAGACTTACACTTCTGCGTCAGCTCTATGTCGTAACTTATGCCATAACCGGAACCCTATTTTAACCCTACACTGCAACCTTCTACCTGGTGTGCACCTCCCAAGAAACATAATGCGGGTTGAAGCACAACGCAATAACTCGAATACTGTGGAAAGTTGTTGTGTAGGAATAAAAGGAGTTTCCAGTTACTATGAAAGTTACGACGTAGGATAAATCAAGCTTTAGGCTTCTCTGAAACCTGCAACCAGCTTTTCAATGGAGGCCTACAGCTGTAGGTATTCTCTGTCTGAAAAAGAGCTGTTTTAACTCCATCTTTCTCCCTTTAATCCAACTTTATTTTGATTGGGTGCCCTTCTTAAACAGGAGGTTTGAACAGCAGGTGCGTGTGCTTGACTGTGTGCACGTATTGACTATTATAGAGTAGCATGCTCTGTCTGCGTGGGCAGAAAGGTTCGCAGACTGAATCAAAAGCAGGAAGATAAGTCATCATTCGTGACAGTCTTACTCACCTTGTCACTCTACCGTGACTGTAGATTTCAACATTTGTTTGATAGAATACTAAAAAGATCAGGAAAGCAAAACCACAGTGCTAGCAAAGGGTGTGCACTGAAGTCAGAGTATACAATTTGGAGCAAAGTATGTATATCTCACTCCTTGGGGCTTAAAAAGTTGGAGTGGTTCATCAGATGATCTGGGAAACTCATCTCTTATAAGATACTAGAGATGTGTTCAAATGTCCATTTGATATATAGCGCACTACATATATAGAGTCCGCAGTTTTATAGCGCTGATTGAAATCTCAGCTGTAAATTTCATCCTCTATGTTATGTTCTACAAAAATCGCCACATGAGACAGCAAGAAGTGGGTTACAGGCGCTTTATTGTATATCCATCGAAGGAGACCGCCGCCTCGCTATCTGTTAAAGAATTCTGATGTAGTGTGCTAATGTGATTTTCTTACCTGTTGAGAGGGGAGCATAATACTCCTTGGATGTCTCAGCGGTGCGGTGGCTTGTTTCCTCCCCTGCCCTAGCAGTAGGATTAAAAAAACGAAATTATGCGAGACACCTACAAGAAACATATTTGAGACTTTTCAGTCTAAACTGTAAATATGTTGGAGACGTGTTATTAAGTAGCATGCTTATGAAACCTTTGCACACAAGCAATAAGAGTGAAGCTGCTGCTGTTAAAAAACAAACTGTTATTACGTTGCATTTGGCTGTGCTTCGAAGGGGTTTAAAATGCATATACTGGAGATACAGTTACAGCAGCCCTTTCCTTCTTTTGCTCTTGTAGGTGGATTTGGTTCAGCTGAAGTACGCTGTAAATAAAGTTTGCACAGATGGTGTGTGGATTAGACTTTTTTTATTTTAAGAATACAGAGTCGTATGTCAGTCACAATGTGTGTGTATACCCAAAAACTGTGAGATGATGGATGGACTATCTAGGGACACCTGGGGAACAGCTGGGCAGATGGGTGATGATGGTCAGGTGATGTGCCTCTGCATTGACCTTCAGAGTTGGAGTGACTGAAGTGGCAAATCATGTGTTTGTGCACAACTAGATCATGAAGAAGGACGGCCTGGCAGAGATGAGTTAACCCTTGTATGGTGTTCGGGTCTGTGAGACCCGTGTTCAGTTTTTTTCAAAAGAAAAATTAAACAATTAATTATTTTTTCACGTGTAAATGTGTTGTGTCTTTCCACTCACTCCACTTGATTATAACTGATTTATTTATAACATTTTATATAAAAGAAAAACGAGAAGCACATTAATTCATAAATGTGATCTAACAAAGGTAAAGGGAAAAAATTAACCATGTTTGCTGTTCATATGTCTTGTAATTGGGATGAAGTAAACATCTGTTGAGTAATTTAACATAAAATTGTTTGATAGTGTTAATTTGGAAAGCCAAAACTCTAGCGGGTCCACCAGACCCATGAACACTGGCTGAGTAACAAAAATACGAACACCACACAAGGGTTAAGCTAACTCAGTGATGATCAACGTGATTATGCTGAACAAGAGAAACCCTTAAGCAGCTGACTTCCAAAGCAATTGTAATTTTTGACAATAATTTATGTAGAACGTTACATTATTGTAAATGCCCCCTCATTAACAATAATGTAAAGTCGGGAACAATATGAATCGTCTTAATTTTGAGGCGTGCCTTAATTTTGTGTGAATAGGGAGGTGTTTTCAAACTGCTGATAATTCATGCAATGAAGCTTAATCTGCTGTTGCTCTCATTGTATGTTGACCTGGATAAGATTCTCAGCTAAATGCCTCAAATCTGAAATCTGAAATGTAATTAAACTACTTCAGTTGGAGGGATAGAAACAGCTGCAACCACTTTAGCCTATCAAAAGAAGAGGAAAAAAAGAGTGTCTTGTCTTGTCTTGTGTGGACTTGTTCGGTAAGCTGTGAGCCTACAAGCTAATGAGAGAATCGCTGTTCATTCAGCAGAACAGTGTGTGTGTGTGTGTGTGTGTGTGTGTGTGTGTCTTGTGTGTGTGTGTGTGTGTGTGTGTGTGTGTGTGTGTGTGTGTGTGTAAAAATGAATGTATCATTTTCAAGTCAGGACACACATGCTGAAATGCACCTCGGCTAATACCCAGCCAGATACAGACTTGCCAACTTAATCCTACAGTTTTTCACACCCAGTGTAAATCTGTAGGTACAGATTTGCCTGGTATCATCATTACCATGCACACAGTCTGCTTGTATCATAAGAAAAGAAGAATATATTTGGCTCTTTCTAGTGCCGTGGTGTATTCTCCAAATGCAAGTTTAAACAGGAGCGCTAGAGAAGTGATACAGTCTTAATTAGAGAGAAAAACATTTGGAATCAAACCAAATGTATCTATAAAAAAACAGGAAACTTGTCTGAGGAATTTTGCTCAACAGAAACTTCTTAGTTTTAAATTCCTAATTCAGTGTAAAATCCTTTTGTGCAATATTTGATGATACACTCTGCTAGCTGTCCCATTAAACTTAAAATATTCTTTCTGTTTGTGCATGCAAAATGATATTGTCTATCCACATCCACACCCCTGAGTTCATGCAAGCTGTCAATGTGCATGTGAAATTTGACTGTGCAGACTGTGTGACTGAGAAATGAGTGTGTGCACGTTTGCTGTCACATTAGAATAAAAATAAGAGAGTCACCTCCTCACAACTGGGAACAGTTGGTGAGTACTCAGTGATTACATTGAATACTTCTTCACATTTAGTGACTGAATTTAAGTAATTGCAGCGATATGTTGGTTGCACAGACATTGAGAATATAATTACTTATAAACCTCATGGTGACTAATTTTGTTTGCAACATAATTGCACAGGTAATACAATGGAAGGCAACTTGTCTTCAGATATTCACGGTCCAACTAGAACTGCCTGCAATCATTCTCAGACAGACTGGCAAAGGTTTGCAAATAACTGCTGATTCATTAATACAGATTGCCAACATGTTCCAATCAATCTCACTTAGTCTTTGCTGAAAAGTACAACAATTTCTAATCTCTGAGCTCTGGCTATAGACTCTAAATGTAAGTAGTTATTATGAATTTCTGGGTTTGGCAACAGATTTGTCATTACTGATGACATATCACAAATAATTGTTATATTGCAACAAAGAGATGGCATTTAATTGACAATTCGTTCCCATCCAGCCTGAGACTGATGGCAGTCTGACTCCACCTTATTGCAGACAGTAACTGTCTGCAAGTCGTCACAGACCTGGAGCCCAACTTCAAAGCAAACATTTCAAATGCAGTGAGATTTTTAGTTTATTACACATGATCGCAGTAATTTTGGTTGTGGCGTGGTCTCCAATCACTGTTTCTCTCTTTTTTGTGACTGTAGCTTTATGTTTGACTTATTGCCATCTAAGTCTTTGCACATCTTTTTTGTTGTTGTTGACCGAATGCTTAGTTAATATAATAATTTTCCTTTATTTTTGTTCTTTTTTACACTCGTTTGAATTAGTCTAAATTTGCTTGTAGCTGTTTCAATGTTGGCAAACAGTGCTTGTTTTTGTGTGAATGAATGCAGTCTCAAGGCGTGTGTTTGGCATTCAGAACTACAAACTCCACCCTGATCGTTTCTGGTTTATCGCGAATTCCACTGCAGAAGCAGGAATGTTTGTGGGGCAGGAATTACGACACAAAAAAAACAAGGTTCGTGCTGTATAAATGCAAGCTAATCTCACGAATTCTTGAAAGGCCATAGGAGGTGGACAATACGTCACACTTCTGGAACTTTATCCTTTCTGTTTATGAAAAAAATCTTAATCCTAGTTGCACTTCGGAAATTGAACAAGCAAGATTTCTAAACAAACATGTATGTTCCTGTGGTAATGAAACATGCATGCAATCATGTACCGCTTACATAGGGTCCTATCCTTGTTGTTGACCTAATTACACTGTAAGTACCGTATTTCCCGGACTACAAAGCGCACCTGAATATTAGCTGCACAAGCTAAAATCAGGGGAAAATCCTGTTTTTTTACATACATTAGCCGCACCTGACCAAAAGCCGCAGGTGTTTCAATGTTGACTCATCATATGTAAGAGAATATGCACAAAGGGAATTGTCAGGAAAGAGATGGCTGTTTGGAGACACACCCCTTTTATTAATATTTTGAAAAACAAGTTATGGGTACATATTTGCACAACTTTTTAGGTATATGTACAAGCAGTGTTGGTCAAGTTACTTGAAAAAAGTAATCAGTAACTAATTACTGATTACTTCCCCAAAAAAGTAATCCCGTTACTTTACTGATTACTTATTTTCAAAAGTAATTAATTACTTAGTTACTTTTTAAAAACATGATTTACAACCTGAAGAGGTGATAAAGCGATAGATCTTTCAGCCCAATTCTACTTTTTCTACATAATCCATCATACAAAATGTAATCAAATGGAAAAATCTCTTTTTTTTTAACTTGTTTTATCAGTTTTAATCTTTTAACTTTATGCATCAAGCAAAAATTTAATTATATGCAACATTCTCTGAGTTGAATAAATTAGTTTAACATTTAAACCTATTTTCTGCACATTCCAGCACATAAAATAAAATATTTTTTGTGTTTACACTCACTCTTTCAAATAGATGCAAGTAAAACACTTGAAGAATCCGCGACTTTCTCTGTGAGTCTCCCATTACGTCGTTGCGCACTCGGTACTTGCTTGGAAGTTTAGGGATTTTTTCGCTTTAAAAAGAAGTTTTCTTCCCACGCACAACGGACGCTAATGTTTTTGTCACTTTTTATGGAATCAAACTCAAAGTAAGGTCAGTACTTCCACGCTTTAAACGCTGCACGCTCATACTCTCTCCCGCACTCGATATATTATCCATTGTTGATCTGCACACAGCTGTTGTCACTAACGGCGCACTCGCTTACGTCACTGTCGTGAGACATTCTCGCAAAAAATCACGGTTTTAGTAACGCAGTAACGCAGCGTTCCTACGGGAAAGTAACGGTAATCTAATTACCATTTTTGCAATAGTAATCCCTTACTTTACTCGTTACTCGAAAAAGTAATCAGATTACGCCCATCTCTGTGTACAAGTAGCGGTAATTACAAGTACGAAACATGTACTGTGCTTCATAAATGAGTAACAAATGTAGTACATAACAATAACCTACAGCACACCAGAAAAATAGATTCAGACTACCTTTTAGGCTCAGGTGCAGTGACACGGCTTTAACAAGAAGAAAAGTCAAGTCATTCACCACCATCTTTCTCTTCTTCCTGCACACTAAAACCACCAAAGTCCTCTCCTCCAGTGTCGGATACGAACAGGCTCAGGATGGCTACGTCATCCATTCTCAGCTTCTTTCATTCGTTGTCACTTGCAAAACCAAAGAAATCCTCGTTGTCAGTGTCAGAGTCGAACACCCTCTGAAGGGCCGTGGCGGTGTCCTCCTCTCCATAATGCAGCAGTCCAGCCCTTGATCATGGATGTTTTCACACTTTTCCACGCTGTCAGAATCCAATGGTGGAGTTGAGCATAACTTGCTTTTCGCAAGTTTATCGCCGCTCGTCATCCACGACTCCCGCTGAACGCGTAGCGTTAATTTGAAGTTTGTTTTTCGCGCTACTTGTACAGCACTATGTTGCCTGGCGGATGGACACGTGACCAACATACCACTCTTGAACCCCGATACTGTGTGTCTGATCACATGCCCTTCCGCCAGGCAACGTAGTGCCGTACAACAGCGGAACAAACAAAACAAATCGTCTTACGATATGACAAAAATCATGGACAATCCATAGAAAAGCCGCACCTGACTAAAAGCCGCAGGGTTCAAAGCTTGTGCAAAAAGTAGCGGCTTATAGCCCGACAATTACGGTATATTATTGACACGGTTGATTAAAGGTCTGTCTTTGCAGAGGTGTGTAAATGGTAGGCAGGTAACATTTACACACCTCCAACATTTGAAAACAATCAGCAGGTTGCCATTTTTTAATCAGAAGGAACCTTTAAGCTACTTGTCTGTGGCTGCTAAAAAACATTAATTTTTTTAGTACATGTCAAGCATTTGTGTGTGAGTGTATGCCAGGACAGAGGATGTCTTTTGTCAGCAATGCTCGTGCTGCTGAGTACTATTCAAATGCTAATGCAGAATTCCCACTCCTCACTGGATTAGCCTGCACTCCTGTTTACCTAGCATGACTACTTCCTGTACAAGGAAGGATACTCCTGTACTCTGTGCACACACAGAGAAATGCTTATATGCAGAATCACACCCTCATCTATATGCACGCACAAGAAAACTGGTATTTCTTGCGGGATCCCACACATGGACACACACATACACACTGAGAGAGCTTTTGGAGAGCCTTTGAAGCAGCATGGTTGGAGTGTGCCGTGTCCTCGGGCAGGTTGGCAGGGGGTCTTTATGGAATTTCTGCCTTCAGAAATCCAAACATGAGAGGAAACAATCTGTTGGTTCTTTGAATACTGAAGGACACTGCCTCACTGTGTGCCTCTCTCATTCTCTCTCTCTGGTGGAGGAATGTCAAGCGTCTCAGGGCAAGATGTTGATCAGATCTGGACCAGACAGAAATTATTTCTGTATGTAGTACATTATTCATTGAATTCATTATTTCACAGAGGATTCTCTCTTTAAATGATGAACACAATGGCACTGTGTCTAACAGAGTTAGCGCTGGTACTTCCTGACACTTTACAAAAGCACCACTGCTAATGCACTGTTTTGTTTAAAAAAATATACATGTTAGCAAATGATTGAAGAAAAGGTTTTATTAAATTGTTGAGGTGGCCATTGAATCGTTTTTGCCAGCTTTGCCCTTATTGTGCAAATTTGTCTTCGCTGAACTCTGATGGCAGAAGTTCCATACAGCGTAGTCTGTTTTTACATGATTGATTGACATTATATTGATCAAGTGACGAAAAGATGGTGTGATTGTCTGAAGCATTAGACTGATTAAAAGTTAAGAATCACCATGTGCACCCACCTTAGTAGTGACCAATTTTTAAGGATATTCTGCTGTTACTTTTGAACAGGGGCCAAACCAACTACGCCCTTCCACTCCTGTCCTGCCAACATCTGGTTGGTCTCATCCAGTCTAATGTGTGTTGTTATTCTTCAGTTGTTCCATTAAAAAAAATGCTTATTTCTAATCTTACCATCTTGTAAACCCTCCCTTTCACTTCTACCTCTATCCTTCTCTCACAAATCACTCCCAATACTTGTCTCCACCCACTCCACCCTCCCTGGACTCTCCTTCACCTCTCCAGTGCTTGTCTGTTCCTTATTAAAACGTCACCTGCACTACCTCCACTCCTTGCGTCTTACAGCTGCCTCCTTTTTTGCACACATGTATTCTGTGTGGCTTCTATTGACTTTTGCTGCTCTTCTCTCCAGAGCATACCTCCACCTCTCCAGGCTTTATTCCACCTGCTCCTGACGTTCAATGCAGATCAGTGTCATCTGCAAACATCAAAACCGACTGATGCAGTGATGAAAGAACTCAGTATTAGTGCATATTGTGATTTTTTTCTTTTGTCCCTAACTCATGGTTCAACCAATCACACAACTCGAATGCAAGATTGCTTAGTTCAGTATATAGAGTGACAGAGTGCTGTGAGAGTATTAACCCTGCTGCTTCAAGTTCCCTTGTTTTGTTTTTTGCACTAATCCCAAAGCCAATAGTAGCCCTTTTTTAAAATTAAAAAATAAATAAATAAAGGAAAAAAACACCTTAATTAATGGATTAATGGTTGATGCTACACACTGTAGTGCTCTATGCATGTAGAAAAACTTAAAATACAATATACATTTTCACAATATTCTTCTTCATACACTCAACAAAAATATAAACGCAACACCTTTGTTACTGCTCCCATTCTCCCATTCCCCATGGGATGGACGTAGAGACCTAAAATTCATTCCAGATACACAATATAACCATCCCTCCCAAACAGTGGTCACAAATCAGTCCAAATGTGTGGTAGTGGGCACATCTGCTATATTGAGATAATCCATCCCACCTCACAGGTGTGCCACATCAGGATGCTGATCTGACATCATGAGTAGTGCACAGGTGTACCTCAGACTGCCCACAACAAAAGGCCACCCTGGAATGTGCAGTTTTGTCTCACAGCAAAATGCCACAGATGCCACAAGCAATGAGGGAGCGTGCAATTGGCATGCTGACAGCAGGAATGTCAACCAGATCTGTCGCCCGTGCATTGAATGTTCATTTCTCAACCATAAGCCGTCTCCACAGGCGTTTCAGAGAATATGGCAGCACATCCAACCGGCCTCACAACTGCAGACCTCGTGTAACCACACCAGCCCAGGACCTCCACATCCAGCAGGTTCACCTCCAAGATCGCCACCCAGACAGCTGCTGGAACAATTGGTTTGCACAACCAAACAATTTCTGCACAAACTGTCAGAAACCGTCTCAGGGACGCTCAACTGCATGCCCGTCGTCCTCATCGGGGTCTTGACCTGACTCCAGCTCGTCGCCGTAACAGACTTGTGTGGGCAAATGCTCACATTCGATGGCGTCTGGCACGTTGGAGAGGTGTGCGCTTCACGGATGAATCATGGTTCACATTGTTCAGGGCAGATGGCAGCTGAGAATGTCCCAGTTCTTGCATGGCCAGCATACTCACCGGACATGTCACCCATTGAGCATGTTCGGGATGTGCTTGACCGGCGTATACGACAGCATGTACCAGTTCCCACGAATATCCAACAACCTCGCACAGCCATTGAAGTGGAGTGGACCAACATTCCACAGGCCACAATTGACAATCTGATAGATTCCATGCGACGATGTGTTGCACTGCATGAGGCAAATGGTGGTCACACCAGATACTGACCGGTTCTGGGTCCCCAGACCCCCAATAGCGCAAAAAACTGCACATTCCAGGGTGGCCTTTTGTTGTGGGCAGTCTGAGGTACACCTGTGCACTACTCATGATGTCAGATCAGCATCCTGATATGGCACACCTGTGAGGTGGGATGGATTATCTCAATATAGCAGATGTGCCCACTACCACACATTTGGACTGATTTGTGACCACTGTTTGGGAGGGATGGTTATATTGTGTATCTGGAATGAATTTTAGGTCTCTACGTCCATCCCATGGGGAATGGGAGCAGTAACAAAGGTGTTGCGTTTATATTTTTGTTGAGTGTAGCATCATTTTTAAAACAGTCATCAATTTATTAGCTTATTGCAATGTTTTTTGTGGAAATCTCTCTTACAATTTGACTTCTGTCTCAGTTTCTCTCTTTTCTTTCTCGAGAAAACAAGATCGATGCTCCAGTCACTGTGCTCGTCGTGTGTATCACAACGCCCAATCGCGCCACAATGGCACAAGGCACACTTACACACAATACTGTACACTACACTAAATAACACAAGAGCACACATACATAAACTGCATGCACACGCACAGTTGAAATTATTCATTTCCCTGTCATATGAAATGCAGTTATTGTTCCTTTCTCCTTCCCTCTCCCTATCAGGAGGCATTCACATGGACAAGAGGAGAGGGAAATGAGTTTTCAGAGCGGCTATAACCAGCTCCCAGGGAGGGAATAATAATAATAATGTTTTATATGAAGCACTCAGTTCAGCAGGGCCCACAGGTTGGCTAACTAGACTGGCCTCTGGCACTGGAGGACTCATTTGTGAAACACACTTACCACTGTGGAAATGAACCTAACTGAGGTTCAACAGCTACAGCGGCTGATATATCACTAAAGTTATGTCGCAGCTTTGCGATTTTCATGATGTTGGTTTGGAGAAATGCCAAACAATCAACCAGTTAAGTGTTTATTTTTGACTGGTATTGATGGTAGGGATAAAAGGGCACCAGTTTAAGCTTTTAATTAAACCATATGTTAATGGAAATTTGTCATGTCTTTGAGTAGGTTCAGAGGTTTCCTAACATGTTTTTTCCCTGACATTTCATAGTGTTATATTGTCATAACATAGACTTAGTGTTATTTTTTTACAATAATTATTATAAAATATGATTATATTTTGGCCATGTTTCTCAGTTTTCCCATGTCTGTATCATAATGAGAAATGTGAAGCTAAATATTTGCAGACATCACCCAGCAGAGATCCATGTCAGAACGCTAATGTGCCAAGCAGTCAGACTGGACATGTGGTGGTTTGGTGTAAATCAGTTCCCATGTTTCTGCTTTGTGTTTAGTATACTGATTCATATTCTATTCTATCTGTTTCATATCAAAGCAAATGTAGGTTTAAAAAAATCTGAGATCTCAAACAAAACAGACGGAAATGTTGCTGTGAAAGTCTTTACAGTACAGCAGCTGTGGGGAATATTGACTTACCTGTGAGGCTTGGTCACTGAAGGCCATATGTGTTTTTAGTGAAAGTGGAGCATTGCAAAGGTAGAAAAGCAGTGGTATCGAAACTCTGGAAAGAATTCATTTGCATTTGTGATTTGGATTAACTGAAGTTGGGGGGGGGGGGATCCATCTGTTATTTCATTTTTTTGTGAATATCAACAACAGAATATTGTTTATTTAATCATATTTAATTAAAATTTCGTTATTTGGTGCAGTTTCTATGTTCCCCCCAATAATTCTCAGAACCTTCAGAAGTTAATTTTCATTTCAAATTTTGACATTTTAGCTTTTTGCTTTGAAAAGTGTTTTTTTTCTCCCAGCGAGAATTGCAACTTCTTTACTTGTTTAGCAGAAATGGTACAAAGAAATATTGTTACATAAGCATTCATATGTAACAAATGCAATGTGCAGTATTTAAGCCATGTGGCCCTAATTTCAACCCTTTATCTCTCTCACCCACAAAAATGACATCTGATGACCTCCCCTGTACCCTTAATTACGTGTTTTTGACACCACAGGATATTACGATAAAGATGTACATAGTTTCCGGGTTTTTCCAAGGGTAGTTGCGTAGGCAGAGGTAACCCTCAGTAACTTCTGATGCAAACCCAGCAGGCCTTAAATATGACAGAAACTGCTCAGTTCAGAAAAGAGCTTTAAGGGATATTCCTAGTATGATTTCAAGGGGTAAAGAGTCAATATGGAGGGCCTTTTTCCAATATAGAACTTCACCCTTTACTGTATATACATATTCTTCACATCATAAAGTGTTGATTTAAATTTCTATTGGTGTGATGTTTTGAATAAATGTCTCTCAGAAACTGTTCTTTACCTAATTACATTTCCAACGAATGCACATTTTACTCATATACATGTATCTGACAGCTTCAACTAATGTTTGTTTTTTTTACTTACAATTTTTCACTGACTACATAGTCTTCACTTCAGAGGTTATTGGACAGCAGCTTTCAGCTAAATTAGCATTTGATCAGATGTTATACAAAGAAAGGGAATTTGCCATCACCATACAATTCCTGAAATGAGAAGCATGTTTCTCTCAACAGCACAAGAAAAGGCGTTTAGCATTTTCCCCTCCTAATTCCTTCCTACGTTATAAATGATTCAGAAGCTTCAAAAAAAAAGGGAAAAAAGCAAGAATCAGCATACATTGGATTTTTTTTTTTTTTTAGATGGGGATGCGGTATAATCAAGCATCTTTGACTGCAAAATTATCCATGTACTCTGTATGTGTGTGTGTCTGTGTTTCTCTTACACACACAAACATACAGATAAACAGAGGCTGGGAAAGGCTCGAAGGTTTGATTATGTCATCATGCAGGCTCAGCAGGACAGTGTCAGTAAATCATAACTTTACATGTACCGACATTTCATTTATAATTCATATGATGGTCATGTAGGCGTCAGTTTGGGTTCCGCTTTGCGAGTGTGTCTCTTCACTTGTGCTACACATACTTGGGTTGTGTCTGTGTGTATCTGTGTGCAATGGAAATTAACTGTCACTGATAAGACATGCACCACTTTGTCACGCTACACAACAGACGCCTTTGTGTGTGTTAGGGTTACGGTTTTGTGTGTGTGTGTGTGTTTCTGAAAAAGATGTTGCCATGGATTTAACTAATTTGGTTACTGTCGCTTTCCACAATGACTTGACTTTTTAATGTAATATATAAATCAGGCTCTTGATTTCTTGTTTGAATATGGGGATTAGAGAACAAGATTCACACAGCTGTTGAAAGAACATGATGTCTTAATAATCAAGATAAACAAGTCGTGTATGTATGGCAAAAGGGTTTTGAATAAATTCTGACTGAAAAAGTTTCAAATTTTAAAACTTGAATTAAATATGATGTTAAACAAAAAACCTAGAAGGAATTTTTGCTACTTGGTAGCCCTGTTGGTAACACCTTCAGGTTGTTATTTTAATATAAGACTGTAGATCTGAAGGACAACATGGTGCTAAACTTAATAATCACATGGATTTAAAACCTGTGTGGAAAGAATCATGAATCAGATCTGACAACTTCTTAAAGTTTCTAAAGTTTCATGACAGCAGAGCTTAATATATGGCTCAGTCCACGGTGATGCCACGATCAACATTTTGAACAGAGTACTTGAACAGATGCTTCAGAAACCATTATGCTTGCATAGAAATCCGATTGGTATTGGTTGTTCTTGGTTTTGCTGTTTTAAAGTTTTGCTGTAAAGTGTATTTTGGCATAGTGTTGGTTTCTATTCTACAAATGTTGCTGTCTTTCCTGAAGACAACTTCATCCTGGGGTTGGATGTAACCTACCTCCACTTTCTTGGCCTGGCACCAAAGATGATCCTCCTTATACCATTGTGACCTTAGTGGTAATTGTAATTAGAACCTGCAGCAGCTTGAGAACTGATCATTCATGATCAAGACAGTAACAGTCACCTGCACTGACTGGACAGCAGCTGTTACACAGTGCAAGGGAAATAAAATATTTGCAGAAAGAAACATTTAAGAACACCTCTTCAGGGCACACAAGGATGCATGTACATACTTAAACACAATGTTTAATGAGGTTATATATTAAAGAAGTGCAACTATAACTTTTCCATATATTTTCATGTAGACATTTTTTTTTCCTCATTCAGAGGTGTTGATCCATTCTAGCCATGAGAAAGAATTGTGGTTTAAAGCACTTCCACATCAGCTGTACTTTTCACACTATGTCCCTGTTTTATTTTCAGTCTGTGGTTTTGTGTTTTTAGCCTGGCCTGCAGCTCCTAACCTTTTCTGAATAGCTAGTGTTGCACTGATCAGGAGGCAGGCAGACACCTCTGTATTGTTAAATGAACACTACGTGTAACATGTTTTTAGGCCAGAAAAAGCAGTACACAACATAGGCAAGTCAAAACCCTTCATGCCTTCATGGGTTACTGCAGTACCACATTATACCTTGATATTACGCTAACTGAGGTGTGCCAGATTAAACAGGATTGCATCTGGAAAATCAGTGGCAACAGGTGTTATGGAGTAATTAATCCAATTATGAAATTTTGGTTCAAATCCTCAGTATGTATGGAGGAAGTCAGGATAGAGGTACAACAATGAGTGTCTACAGCCATGTTTAAAACAAAGTAAAGGCTCTATCTCTGTTTAGGGTTGTATTTTAGCCCATTTTTATTGCCAACTTGTTGCTTTGTGGAATGTAACAGATTGGCAATGGCTTTGTTTTTTCAGCCTGATAATGATGCCAAGCAGCACTGCCAGTGCAGTAAAAGCATACCTGGATAGTTTTTTGTTGTGCGTTTTTTCTTTTGGTCATGAATTGGCCTCCCCAGAGCCCAGACCTCAGCATTACTTAAGTAGTGTTGGATCATCTCAACAGGGAATTGAACAAAAGACAGAAACATCCAAAGAAGAGCTTTGGATGTCCTTCAAGAACCCTGGAGAATGATTTCCAGTGAACGCTTAAAGAAATTACAAGAAAGCTCGTCTAGGAGAGTTCAGGCTGTGCTGAAAAACAAAGATGGCCATACTAACTATTGACTTTCAAGCTTTTTTCCTAAAAAATATAAAGAAATGAAGGATGGTTCATGACTTTTGCACAGTACTATATCCTCTGATATCCTGTGTTAAACTTGACTCCTGCCAGCAACCAGCTTATTTTGTGAATGTCAAATTAGCCTGAGTGAAAAAAGGTGTGTGTGTGTGGGAGGGAGGCAAAGGGAGAGAGTGTGTGTGTGAATAGGGCAGTAATTGTCTACTGCCATTTCTGTGAGTGTATATGTGTGTGTGCGTTGGTGCAAAAATTGTAATTCTCACCTTGATGCATGTAAGATTGAGCCATCAATCTAGTTTATAGAGAGCGGAGGGTAAAATGAGGATAAAGAGAGTGGGGGAGAAAGATAACAGAGAGGGAGAGTGAGGGAGAGGAGGGGATACAAATGAAAGAGGAAAGTCAAAAACTAAGAGTCAAAGAGAGTGAGAACAAAGAAGGCTACAAAAAACGAAGAGCCAAACAGCAGCATTGACAGAAAAGTCGCAAAATCACAATATGAGAGAGAATAGAAAAGCTGATGAAGAATAAGAAAGATGGCACAAAAGGAAAGCGTGATGAGAAATGAGAAGAAAAATGAGAAGGAAAAAATAAGAAAAGACAAAAAATGGGATATATTGAGAGGATGTGAGGTAAAGAGAGACAAATGGATCCGCAGAAAGAGCCGACACACACGCACACTTGCACACACAAAGAATGAGAACAACAGTGAGCCGACAGGGAGCAAATTAACTGGTTTAAAGCAGACAGAGTACAAGCTGTTTTCACTGTCACCAGTCATTTGTGCTCAATGTGTCATTTCTCCACTCAGTGCCAGTTACAGTCGGCTTCTCCTGTCACTGCCTCTGTGCGAGCACAAGCTAGTATCAGTACTTACACAGCATTGTGCGGTGAGCCATAGTATTTCATGCAAGAAGCCACCTAGCAGAGGACAGCCTTTCACGATGCTCATGTTTGCAAAGTTACAGCGATCATGTCTGGTGTATGTGTGATGATGTACAGTGCTGTGTGGACACAGCACAGTTTTACCGTGGAATAAATGTTGATTGAGCTGGAATATTATTATTATTTCTGTAACTCTACAACAGAAACTGAGTGCTGTGAAAACTGCTTACTGACTGGTTTGTGAAGTCCTCCATTGAAGCCTCAGCTTGATCACTTTGGCTGTTGCCGTCTTGTTCTTTTGAAATGAGATGCAATAAGTGAGGGTTGGCTCCATTGTCAGGTAGCTGTAGACTAAATCATTCTTCTAGTTCATCGATGTTACTCTTAGTAGACTGAATATGTTGTACTGGGGGGAAATTGTAAATTAGTATTTGAGACCAAAATACATGCGTTGTGAATTTTTCTTCTGAGATCATAAATCAAGCAAAAAGTTGGGTGGTTTTCCTGTTGTGTAAAAATCTGAGTTGCTGCAGGCTGGCCTCTCGAAAGAATGTAGATTTAACATATTGCTGCATGACACAACTTTTTAAAGCTCAAAGTTACAGTGCTGTGCAAAAGTCTTGAGCCATCTGTCATTTCTTTATATTTTTCTGGGAAATGGGCTGGAGTAAAACATATGTGCAAACATACATGGGAATACAGTATATAAGGCAAAACAGTTTGTAATTTCTTTAGGTAGTCTTCAGGTAGAGTTAAAGCTCTTCTTTGGATGGATGGCGGCCTTTTAGTTTCTCTCAGATGATCCCACACTGCTTCAATAATGTTGAGGTCTGGGCTCTGGGGAAGACTGATAGTTTTTCGCTGTGTTCGGGATCACTGTCATGGTGAAAAATGAAGCTGCCAATCAGTTTCCTCAGATTGTGTTGTATGATGGATTTGACAAAACCTTCAACACCACTGCTTGAAATACAGCAACAGGCCATAACAGAGCCTCGCGTTAGCTTCAGCCTCTTCACTCCTTTTTGTGCGCCCAGGTCCTTGAAGCTCTGCTCTGATTGCGTTAATGATCGTTGTTCTGGAGTGAAAATGTTTTCTTCGGTAAAGTCCAGCATTATTGAGTTTACTTTTAAGACTCCTTAAACTCATCTTTACACCATGCAAACTTAACATCGTGTCCACGATAACACCTGATGAACACCAATGAAGTGACCTTCACTGAAATATTGAATGCAGTACTGTAGGGTGTCTGATCCTGGTCTGTATCCCGCAAAAGCCCCAGAGACCGTCCACAGGAAGCACATAAAGCAGTGAAGAGGCTGAAGCTAACGCCCAAAACGGGCAGAACATTTTCCATTTATCTATGTAGTGCAGCGAGCACCGTCAGGGTAATAAATCTAACGAAGTGCTGTGAGGAGTTAGTTTCTAGACCAGGGGTGGGCAATCTCAGTCCACGAGGGCCGGTGTCCCTGCAGGTTTTAGATCTCACCTTGGGTCAACACACCTGAATCACATGATTAGTTCGTTACCAGGCCTCTGGAGAACTTCAGGACATGTTGGCTGTATCCCAATTCAGGGTCTGCAGCTGCATTTTAAGGCCGATTACGTCGCAGCGACGCGACGAAGACTGTTCCAATTCGAAGGCTGCTCGAAATGCGGCCCTCAAATGCGTCCTTCATTTCCCTGAATTTTAAGGACGTGGCGGTGTAGACTTCGTGGCCCAACATATCCCAGAATGCATAGCGCGGCGGTGGGTGTGGATTGGTGTGGATAATTTTGCCGAAAAAAAAAAAACGGCGGATGAGGGGCGCCCAAAGAGTAAACTTTAAGTAAGTACTGAATATTATGTCACTTATTTATGTGCAAATGTTTAATAATGAAGAACATTAAAACATTACTGTTGGCCACATGTCGGCAAAGTTACGTGACATTAGTGACGTTTGTACTAACTTGGTTTTAAAGCCTTTACTTTAAAATATACGACGTTCAATAGCTGAGCTTAATCTTACAGAGAATGATCAAAGCTCATGTAGAAACAAACAAACAAGTGAACAAAGGATTTTCTCCTTCATTTCTGTCAAACAAAGCTGTATGAAAAGTTTCCAGCTGTTAGTATCATGGTTGCTAGGCACGGAGGCTAGACCGTCCCATTTCACAAGCCTCGCACTTCCAGCATTAGCGGTCTTTAAGTACGTGGCCCTTGAGGACCGTTGAGGCTGCGTACTTTAAGGCTGCAGACCCTGAATTGGGATACAACCATTGAGGAGGTAATTTAGCCATTTAAATCAGCTGTGTTGGATCTAAAACCTGCAGGGACACCGGCCCTCGTTGACTGAGGCTGTATCCCAATTCAGGGTCTGCAGCCTTAAAGTACGCAGCCTCAACGATCCTCAAGGGCCACGTACTTAAAGACCGCTAATGCTGGAAGTGCGAGGCTTGTGAAATGGGACGGTCTAGCCTCCGTTGCGCTGCCCAGGTTGCCTAGCAACCATGATACTAACAGCTGGAAACGTGTCATACAGCTTTGTTTGACAGAAATGAAGGAGAAAATCTTTTATTCATTTGTTTGTTTGTTTCTACATGAGCTTTGATCACTCTCTGTAAGATTAAGGTCAGCTATTGAACGGCGTATATTTTAAAGTAAAGGCTTTAAAACCAAGTTAGTACAAACGTCACTAATGTTTCATAACTTTGCCGACATGTGGCCAACAGTAATGTTTTAATGTTCTTCGTTATTAAACATTTGCACATAAATAAGTGACATAATATTCAGTACTTAAAGTTTACTCTTCGGGCGCCCCTCATCCGCCATTTCGGCAAAATTATCCACACCCAAAGCCGCGCTATGCATTCTGGGATATGTTGGGCCACGAAGTCTACACCGCCACGTCCTTAAAATTCAGGGAAATGAAGGACGCATTTGAGGGCCGCATTTCGAGCAGCCTTCGAATTGGGACAGCCTTCGTCGCGTCGCGGTGACGTAATCGGCCTTAAAATGAGGCCTTTAAGGCTGCAGACCCTGAATTGGGATACAGCCTGAGATTGCCCCTGTTCTAGACGTTTGTTGACATCCCGCGTTTAGCTGCTGCTGCTTCTTCTGCCGCTAATTTAAAGACGCTTTACTGCCACCTGCTGGGCTGGAGTGTGGACCATGACGGTTTTAAGGCCTGGATATTTTCTTAAGAAAATCCCCGTGACATTTAAAAATCTGAACATCATTATCTCACCCATACTCTTTTGTAAAATCTCTTCAAACATTAACTGAACAGTACTTCTGTGAAAAGCCCTCGTTTAGCTGACTACAAATCACTTTTTTGTACTACAAATATAGAGTAAGCCTAATCGTTGAGTCACTTCTGGTATTTCAGACAATCCCTTTCCGTCAAGAGCCACTTGTTAATTTGTTGCAGACTTGTTAAAGTGTTTTCTTAAATGTTATTTTGTTCTTCCAACTTTGTTTTATTGATTTCAACAATGACATACAAAGTTAGCAACAGCTAAGTCAATCTTGATTTCAGAATAGTGGTATGTCCATTATACCCTCCAACCCCCCAACCCGAATTCTCCCCCTACCAGGTCCACACTAGACAAAACACCGCAGAGAACCAGTCTCTGCCCACACACACAAAAAACCCCCCCACAACCCCCCCCCCCCCCAACATCTCAGGACCCATACACATAACAAGCATAATCCCCAAAAAACAACAACAACCACAACCCCTCCCCCCCACCCCGCAACCAAACAAACAAACAAAAACAAAGCAAAAACAGAGAAAACAAAAGCAGTTATTATAGTTAGTTATAGTTATAATGTTATAGTTATAATGTTATTTTGTTGTCAATTTTTTTATTTGGTTTTTTTTTTTATGTAAAAGTGTTTTCGGAAATGTTAATTTTTTGTTGATGTTGTAAATGTGATTTGCACTTCACAGCCACCGTAGTACGGACATTTGATGTAAAAATCTGCCAAACATGTGGAGCTACATGCTGTGGTGACCTGTTATGAATAAGGGGGCATTTGAAAGGAGCTTCTTTTTCTTTTCCTTTTTCTTTGCCAAAGTGTCTGTTTTGTGTTGACACAAAACCTTTCTATTGATTGAATGATGTGCCTTTTGATGATTTAATGATTCGTAGTTCGTAGGTTAAGTGGATTAATAAACAAAACAAGAAGCAGACCTTCAGAAAGCCATGAGAACTGTTGTTAAAGAGCATTTAAAAATACAATAGTCTGGCTCCTTGGAAGTTAAATCTAATGAAATGAGGGTCAAGACTTGCACACAGCAAACAGCACAATTTCCATGCATTTCTCTGTTACATAGCCAGCGTGCCATGTAACCTGCAGAGACTGAAAAGAGACTTTAAAATCTTGTCAAGTCTCAAGTCTGCAAAGTCTCATTTCACTAACCCTCTAAGACCTGAGGTGCATTTGTAACTTCAGAACTGAAGCAAATTCCGGCGCTTCACTCTGAAACTCGTGTTGCTTCAAAGCTGTCAGCTGTGAGGCCCAGACAGGAGAGTCTGCCGACTGCTGTACGTATTGCTGCGGTTGTCATCATCACCATTGCACTTTTCAAGCCGTTGCTGTTGTCACAGTTGTTGTTGTTGCTGGGGCTAATAGCAGATATATCCTCTCCATTAGCAGTTAATCTCCTTGCCAAGGGAGTGAAGAAAGCAATATTACCAGCGGGATTTAAACGAGCACTCCTATCATCTTTTTCCTCTTCCACCTTCTTCCAAACTCCCCTCTAAAAATGTAAAATTTTCATTCCTGCTTGGCAACAATGACACACACTCTCTCTCTCTCCCACACACTCACACAAACGTACACACACAATATTGCTTATTCCCCGGCTGACCCTTCTGCTTGGGGCCAATAAAGAAAGGGATTAGATTGAGAGCTCAGTGCACACAACAAACACACGCAGCTGCTGTCAAGACATTTAATAATGAATCTGTGTTGTTGTGATTTTGTCCTTGGATTTTTTTTTCAGCAAAGCCAGACTTCTATGTTATTAATTTTTATTACTTCTCCCGTTTGTTGTTTGATAACTGCGGCACCGTGTTTATGTCTGTGAGCATGTCGCTGCTCTTTCAACATCAATTTTAATTTCATTTTGTTGAAATACCAAAAATAATATTTCTTTGAACCACACTTGATGAAAACCAAAGGTGAACTGGAGAAAGGAAAGTATCTGTGTCTCTGCATGTGTGTCTTTGTGTGAGAGAAAAATAAAATAGAGAGGAGGTGACAGAGAAGAATAGAGGGAAAGAAGAATCACATTTTGTATTTTGTCTCTTCTCTTAAGTTTGTTTTTATTCATGGCTTTTGCACAGGGTGAATTATTGCTGTGCTTCCAGACGTCTGGCTCTGCAGTGTTTGCTAAGCATCCAAAACAACGTATTCACACTCCCAGGAATTTAGATTCACCAGCGAAAGTGGGTTTTGTGGGAGAAGGTGAGGAATTTTGAACAGCTGTGATTGGATAAATGGTTTCCAGGACTGTTGTACACTGGGATATCTGGACAGATTAGGGACAGACAGAGAGGGAGCACAGTCTATCATTGACAGCTACTGCACCTGAATTGTAGATGGAGATGGTGTTATTGTAGAGTAGAAAGTGTGTGACAGTTTTCTTTGCATTCACAAATTAGAAATGGTCTTAATACTGAATACATTTACCAGCAGTGTACAGGAACAGGCCACCCTGTACACTGTTCTTTACCACCAAAGTAAAATCAAGAAACTGGTTCTTTCATAACTATTAAAACTCTTTTCTTGACTTTAGCAGCTTTTTCTCCAAAACGGTTGAATAGAACATATATGAACACACAATTAAGCAATCTGACAATCACTAAAATTAATTGGAAGATAGTATAAAAACAATGAAATGCAGTCATTGAAAATGACTAAAGAATGCTTATTTATGGAGTGGGACTGTGGTGAATCAGAATCAGAATTAGAATACTTTATTGATCCCTAGGAGAAATTTTTTTTCGTTACAGTGCTCCATTATAAACAAACATTAACAGAGACAGACAATACACTAACTAAGAATAGCACAATATATGCAGGCATATATATACATAAAAGTCACTTATTAATAAATAGCTGAAAAAGAGCATGTGCAAGAAGGGTGTAGCTGTTGCAGTAAACAGTGTGTTAAGTGGATGAGTTGTACAGAGAGATGGCCACAGGCAGGAAAGATTTCCTGTGTCGTTCAGTGGTGCTTTTCGGTAATCTCAGTCTCTCACTGAACGTGCTCCTGTGACTGACCAGCATGTCATGGAGTGGGTGGGAGGTGTTATCCAACATTGTCCTTATCTTGGACAACATCCGCCTCCATCCCCACAACATTACTGGCCTTACGAATCAGTTTATCGAGTCTGTTGGCATCTGCGACCCTCAGCCTGCTCCCCCAGCATGCAACAGCATAGAGGATCGCACTGGCCACAACAGACTCGTAGAAAATCCTGAGCATTTTCTGTCAGATGTTGAAGGACCTCAGCCGCCTCAAAAAATAGAGACGACTCTGGCCCTTCCTGTAAAGTGCTGTGGTGTTTGTAGCCCAGTCCAGTTTATTGTCAATGTGTACTCCAAGGTATTTATAGTTCTCCACAATGTCAACACTGACCCCCTGAATTGAAAGAGGGGTCAAGTGTTTCCTGGTCTTCCTGGAGTCCACTATCAATTCCTTGGTCTTTGCCACGTTGAGCTGCAGATGATTCTGCTCACATCACGTGACCAAGGAGTCGACCACAGCCCGGTACTCTGTCTCATCATCCTTGCTGATGCATCCAACTACCGTGGAGTCATCAGAAAACATCTGAAGATGGCAGGTCTCTGTGCAGTGGCTGAAGTCTGTGGTGTAGAAGGTGAAGAGGAAGGGGGAGAGGACAGTCCCCTGTGGTGCCCCTGTGTTGCTGATTACCTTGTCAGACACACACTGTGGGAGACGTACATATTGTGGTCTTCCTGTCAGGTAATCAACAATCCAGGACACCAGAGAAGCATCCACCTGCATCGCTGCTAACTTATCACCCAGGAGGGTCGGCCTGATGGTATTGAAAGCACTAGAAAAGTCAAAAAACATGACCCTCACAGTGCTCGCCAGCTGGTCCAGATGGGTGTAGACACGATTGAGCAGGTAGATGATGGCGTCCTCTGTTCCGAGACGAGGCTGATAAGCAAATTGAAGGGGATCCAGATGTGGTCTGACAATGGGTTGCAGCTGGTCCAGGATGAGCCTTTCCAGGGTCTTCATGATGTGGGAGGTCAATGCCAGTGAAGTTGTTAGCACTGCTTGATCATAGGTGAAATTGTGAGCATGAATGATTGTCTCTTGTTATTAGTAGTCCTGTGATCAATCTTGACACACTGGGTAAAGACAATCAGTCAAACAGAAAACCGGTTAAAACTCTGTCATGTTAACATCTACAAATACTGCTACCTTCTCTGAGCTTGAGCTCATTTAGGATGACTGTGATAAAATGGAAAAATGTCCTGTGATCACACAAAGTTTTATTCGTTATCAGTCCACGTTTGGTAAACCAACATCTGTGATGGTTTGGGAATGTAGAAGTGCACTGGCATGGGAAACTTGCACATCTGTAACGCTCTGTTAATGCTCACTGATATATCCAGGGCCTGGAGCGACAGATACCGCCCATATGAAGTTTGTATCAGGGACAAAAATGCCTAACCATGTTCTGCATGTTCTCCAACAGGATGGTGGAGTAGTAAGAGTTTCAGTGCTAAACTCACCTGTGTCCAGACTCGTTAACTGTTACAGACGTGTAGCCCATCATGAAACACATGAAAACCTGCTGAGTACTTGAAATTCTGTTTCCGTGTTGCTTTCCAAACTACAGCAGCTGGTCTCAGTAGTTCACAAACGCAGTGTAGTCAAAATAAAATGTCATGCAACACTGTGGGAAACAAGCAGAAACATGCAGCAGGCTCATTCATATATTTAAAATATTATCTGTCTTACCATGTAATATATTGACTTTGGTTTATATTGGCAAGTTTAATACAGTTTTGGTGATTTACACGACAGTAAATAGCGTTATTTACATTTTAAAGCTGTTTTGGAAACAGGATTGTTAGCAGTAGTATATCCTTAACCATTCATAAATCCCTTTGAGGACATACACTGATCTGGCATAACATTATGACCACTGACAGGTGAAGTGAAGAACACTGATTATCTCTTCACAATGGCACCTGGTAATGGGTGAGGTATATTAGCGAGCAAGTGAACATTTTTCCTCAAATTTGATGTGTTAGAAGCAGGAAAAATAGGTAAACATGAGGATTACACAGAGCATCCTAGTTTGTTGTGTAGGGTCTGCACAGCTACAGACCAGACAGTGTGCCCATGCTGACCCCTGTCCACCCCTGAAAGTGCCAGTAGTTGGCACATGAAGAGCAGAACTGGACCATGGAGCAAATGAAGAAGGTGGCCTAGTGTAATGAATGATGTATTAATTTTACATCACGTGGATACCTGGGAACATCTCACACCTGGATACACTGTAGGAAGAAGGCAGATTAATATTAGCTGGGAAACATTGGGTCCTGTCATTCATGTGGATGCTACTTTGACACAAACCACTTTCCTAAGCATTATTGCAGACCATGTCTCATTGGAACAATATTCCCTGATGGCTGTGGTCTCTTTCAGCAGGACAACACACCCTGCCACAAAACAAAAATGTTTCAGGAGTTGTTTGAGGAGCACAATGATGAGTTTGAGGTGCTGACAACCTCCAAATTCCACATATTTCAGCCCAATCGAGCATCTGTGGGATATGCTGGACAAACAAGTGTGATACTAGTGCAACTAGTAACTAACTGACAGTATTCCAGTTGTTTCTGAATATATGTCAGGGTTATTTTGAAGAGTATTATGGTGTGTATGTTTATGCATAAATCTCCATGCTGAGGCTTCTCATATGTGTGTGAAGGGTAAAATGTGCATCTGTACAAGGTAATGTTTAAATTACATTCCATCTGTCACCTCATACATATGCATGCTGAAATACACACACGCATGCAAAAGATTGGCCTTGGCTGTTTTTCTTTACAGTTTTGAGCTCGGTTGAACAGACACGGAAAGCCTTGCAGGGCTGCGAAGAAAAATGCTTTAAATTCAAGGCAAATTTTTGATGTAGACACCTACAAATGCATTTTCTCTCTCTCTGTTTATCTCTTCCTCTCTCTACCACTCTCCTTTTTTCTCCTATGCTTTATGGTGGATGCATTTATCCCTGGTTCTTTTGGTGTGCCATGAATATGCAATGTGATCCTCTCTCGATCCCTGTGGGGACACTCTGCCTCATCTCAGCCCTACTGCCTACGCGGGGATGCCGGCGGTCAGAAATTGGGTTTTTGCTTGAGAGTAGCCACAATCTGGACCACGTACAGTTTCTGAAAGTTGCCAAACAGCGCTTCAGCTGTGACTCTTAAGGTTTGAATGAGAATAAATGTGTGTGTTTGGCTCTGAGGGCATCATACAGGAAGTTTTTTTTTTTTAAGTTTTTTTTAAAAAAGTTTGGAAAACCAACTATAGTAAGTAAGTAACAGTATGTTACTAGATTTTGACTATACAGTATGTTTGTGTCCAGTCATGTGATTATACATAATTTATGTTTGGTTGATAATAAAGTCCTGTCCAGTTGTGTTGTAGGTTTTTGTTTTTTTTTAATATATATTTATATATAAAAAGCAAGTTCCTGTGCTCCAATGACTTACTCAATCATTGTTAGATTTCTTGTTCAGTATTTGGGTTTTGAGATAACTTCAGGGATATATGTCTACACATTTGTGTGTGTGCGCATTCTCAAGCAATATATCGCTTTGTTGCTGTGTTTGACTGACTGGAAGTGCAAAACCTGAAAATAGATAAGACTGCAGGATTTGTTCTTGTACCTGTAGAACTCTTGACAATCTAATGCCTCTTTTTTGCACGTACCTTTTGCTTACTTCTGTAGGTTTTCCATTAGGTGGTAGCACTTTGTCCCAGGTATTTATTTTAGTACAAATTTGTCCAGAGTTCCAAGTGATCTGAGTCACAAATGTGATGTCAACAGACTGTATGTCACTGATTGGCCAGTCAGATATGTCGATGGAGGATGTCGAAGCAGATGTACTTCGACATCCTCCATTGTTGTGTTTTGTTTGTGTTGCATACAAATGATGTCTCTGACTTTTGTAGGTATTGCTATAATGTCCATGCCCACATTGAGGTGATACTCATTTATAATGGAAAACAAACAAAATCCAGTGGAGTGGAGTCGAGTTGAGCCAAGTAGGTGCAGAAGAGGCATAAGAGGCTTTTGAAAAAGGGCATTGCCTTGAGAAGTTATTGTTGTAAAAATGTTCCTAGTTGTCATGGCCGTGTTATATTTCCCAAATAGAAATGAAAGCTCGACTCAAATGTGGCCAATATCTGCAGTTTTCAGTGGGCCACATTTCGCCTTGATGGTGTTGACTCACAGTTAATTTGACTTCCTTATCTCAGCCAGTGGTTTGTGTTATGTTAGCCAGATGTGTCAGGCATGCTGTGACATTTGGGCCACATGAGACACACTTAACATTTGCAATAACTTGATGTCAACTACTTGTCTGTTGTAACTGAGGGACATGAGTCCAAAGGCATTTGCCATTATGTTCAACAAAAAAGGATAAAATTTCATATTTCATGCCCTTAATGGTTTTATTTTCCTACTGCTTTCATACTTAGTTTCAAGTATACATCAAATAATTGCATTTAGATTAGGCAGTAAAATTGAGTTGTTTTGGTTTTTTTTTGGGGGGGGTGTACAGAGAGTAATATCTTTATTTAAATTTGAATTTGGTGAATTGTGAATTTAATCCAATTCAGGGTCACAGGTGGACTAGAGCCTGTCCCAACTCTCATAGAGAAGGAGGCTCTGTAGCATCTTATTATTATAATATAACAGGGACAGATGCATAAAACAGTGTGTACATTAATGACTAAAACTAAAGTGCTACACACAAAGCATGAAAGTGCAAAAGCATTGTTTTAGTCAGCTTTTTAAATTCATACATATACATGATGATTATAGCTCCTGATCAGGATGACATTTCACAGAAGTGCATGAGCCTCTCTTACACTTCCATATTTAGCTATTTATTGAGCCTCCCTCAATCACCATTTGCATATAAAATTGCAGGTTATTTGAAATAGAGAAAGATATACAGACAATAGCATAAAAAAACGTGAAGGAAACATCGTTTGTTGGTCTCAGAGTCACAAACAAAAGAAAAACTACTGAAGCAGAAAGCCAAACAAACACAAAAAGAGATCAGTTGTGAAGTTCAGAGCAAAGGACTCCGGCCGAGGTAATGAATAAATAAATAAATATATATTTGGACTACAAACAATTCACACAATGAAAGCAGACCATTACATATGGTGGCAGTGATTTAAAGTATCCACCCTGAGCCACACATAATAATAATATTAACCACAAAAACAGGCCTGTTTAGAATTTGTACATTTGTATACAATAGATTATTTGGAATGAAGACTGTGTTAGTAAATTCACTTATTATGGTATGTAGGTGTGCTTTCTAAACAGACACACGAATAATGTTAATAAAAAATGGCAAAAAAACCAAAACATTTAAACCAAAAAAGAAATAAATGTATGTTTTATTTTGTGTCTTGATTTATTTTTTAATCTCCACTCTGTCTGGTTTGATTTGTCGTAGAAGATTTTTATGGATGATCTGAAGAATGCCTGCACATTTATGACAGATTCTTCCTGTATAAATACCAGTTTATATGCTGGAGAAGGCTTTTTTTTTTGCTTTTGTTGTTGGCTTTGCTGTTCAGCTTTCAGTTCACTACCACACAAGCACAAATGTCCTTATTTCGTTTTTAAAAATAAAAACGAAATAAAAACTTGGCTCCTGTGGTCAAAAGCAGAGAAAAGCAGGGCTACAAAAAATGTTCAGAGACAACAAAACTAATAATGTTGCAGAGGTGTGTGTATCTGTGTGTATATCTGGCTGTATGTGTCTGTGCGTGTGTGGCTGTATTTGTATGTGTGTTGGGGTCATAGACAGAGATGTATGAGCTGGAACAGAAAACAATGTAGAAACCAAACAAGCACCACTGCTGCAGGGAGAGATCTATACACACCCTTAATTGATGACTGAGCAGTGTGTGTATGTGTGCATCCACTTCAGTCCCTGTGGGTGAGACAGCGTTGATAGAAGAACAGAGAGAGAAAGAGGAGGTGTTTGTATCGGTGTGTGCGTGTATTTCTGTGTGTGTGTGTAGTATCGACGTAGCTGTGCTCTCCCCAGACCTGAGCTCAATAAGCCCTGACTTCAAACAAACAGCAACCACTTTACACAGTAGGAGAGGTGGAAGGAAAAGGGAGTAGGTAAAAATAAATGAAGGCCAGAGAGAGAAGAGGAAGAATAAGGAGAGGAGTCAGGCAGTGTGGAATAACAAAGGAGAAGCACTGATGATGAAGAAACTTCAGAAGCTGACAGTAAAGGAGAAAGAAGGGGAGAAGGAACAGCTGGGAATATCAGAATAGGTGTGAACAGAGGGAGGATGACAAGAGGGAGCAAAGGAGAAAAAACATGAATGGAAAATGAGGAAACATGAAAATAGACGAGACATTTCTTTTTAGGAATGACTATAATGATTTAGCCCAGATAGCTTCTCTACGATGAACAGAACAAAGTTAAGAATCTTCATGCTGTGTAAGTGAAAACAGACAAAAAGAGAGGGGGGGAAATGCACTAGTTTGCGGATTAGCCTCTGTGGCTGCTGGGTTTTGATTGGTATCACTTGGAAGTTCCCAGTGGACTTTTTTTGACCACTAGTAGTGCTTTCGAACACTGCTTTGATGGGTTGCAGTATTTTATTCATGCACACTGCTACACCAGTGATGGCTTGAGCAGCTCGCTCTGATCCCCGGAGCGTCAATTAGTGCCGTTTTCTCAAAGCCAGTGGTGTGGCTCGTTTGCGCCTAAGGTGTCCTCTGGAGCCCGTGCCCTCACACACTGGGTTATTCGAATTAGTCAGACAAGTCTGTTTCTCTCACCCCATCATTTTTCAGTATGCAGAGTTACTACAGAGGGTGATGTTACCCAAAACACAACTTACTTTGCTCAGTGTTTTAACCTCACCAGCAAACAGAAAGCAAACACACAAGCAGAAACCTGTCAAACATGTGATGTATCCCGTCAGCATCACCCCAAACTTCCAACATGGATTTTAAAGGACTGTTAACTGGATACCAGCAAACATATTACTCATAGACTTACTTTTGCAGGAACAGTCAGGAAAGAATGAGACTACAATCTGTAGTAAAAATACAATATTGTGCATAAAAATATTAAACGATTCAAAATTATGGTATCTTATAATAATTCTTCTGACTGCTCATTTAGGAATCACCACAGTGGATCATCTGCCTCCTTCTCACCCTATCTCTTGCATCCTCCTCTGTTGCTCCAACCCTCCTTCACTGCATCCATGAGTAAAAAATGTAAAATTCGGGTATGCGATTTTATTACTATATTGAAGTAATACAAAGATGATGACAAAAAAAAAGATGTCAGAACTGCTTGATTAAGGCAAAAATCATAACCATGATTCTTTAGGTCATGTTTTGACATGGCCTGTCGCCGCTGGCTGTAGCATTCACCTTTGGAGACCTGTGAGTGCAAACCCGGGCAATGAGTGTCCTGGCAGTCTGCAGAAGTGCATGCACTAGGGCTGGGCCATATCATACCGTTCACGGTTATTACCGTGGTTTTTTTTTGGAAAATACGGCACACTTAAAAGCGATCCTTTGATTTTTCTGAAAATCGACAGTGCCCCTTATGATCCCGTGTGCCTTATGTTTGAATTCTGGTTGTGTTTACTGACCTCGAAATGATTTTATGTCGTACACGGCGCTCGAAAATCTGTCAAATGTTTTAGTACGACTTTGCTAAGATACAAACCCGCACAGCTTGATGGATTGTCGGAGCATTACGGCTATCGTAGGCAGGAGCCTCGCGGAGTGATACGTACTGTGCTTCAACATAATATTACCGTATTGTGTGTGTATAACCTCTTTTTAAGTTTTGTGGATATTATGCATGGTTATGCTGAGGATATGTTGGCCAATTTCCACTGGAAATGCCTTTTTGGTTAAACTGTCAGCAAGGAATTTGCATTTGCACTGTTACATTTTTATATAACTTTAATGCACATAAAAACAGCTGCTAGTTTAAGTGAAAATACATTGATGAGGTTTTTTTTTCACTAATAACGTTGTGGAGTTGTAAAGTATTTTGTCTAGTGTCAGTTATATCGTCAGTTATATTGTTATCACAAATTTTCAAATGTATATCGTGATAAATATTTTTGGTCATATCGCCCTGCTCTAGCATGCACACCTGCACAGAACTGCAGAGAGAGTAACGGGATGTTTTCTATGATTCACCTAAGGCAACCTTCTCATGACTTTTCCTTCTTCTTGTTCTTGTGTAGTCGTGGCTGGAACTAAACAGTGAGTAGATCAGGGCTTTTAGAAAGTGGTGAAAGAGTGCTGAAGCAAAGAAAAGGTCACACTAGATTTATTACACAAAACAAAACATAATTGCAAAAAAACCAGTTGCTGCACAGCAACTGTTTTATATCATATATCTTGTTTTCAGAATTATTGGAAGCAAAAATTGTAATCAAAAATGAAGCCTAGCATCATTATTCATCAAAAGCCCAATCGGCTTTGTCAGATTTGGTCTATGTTGGATCCACAAGGTACAGAACTGCCTGAAAAAGCAAGAAGGAAGTTGCTAGCATTAAAAAATGGGGGTATTAGCAGGCTACTGAACAGCTGCAGGCAGCTTGTTTAATAGGAGCATACTGCCAATAATAGGAGGGCCGATGGCCATCCTAAAAAAAGAAGCTACAACACCCCCCCCCCCCCCCCCCACAAAAAAAAACACTACATAGAACCTGGCACTGAAAAACAGACTATCAAGTGATTCTGATTTGCACTGGGGACACTGGTGTTTTAGTGACCAGTGAAAGACCTGGCGTGTACTCAACCTCAATGGCCAGTATCTAAGAAGAAAGCCATTTTGCCAGAGAGTGTGAAAAGAAGCCTGATTGAAACTGGCAGCATATTCTTTAGTCAGTTAAAACCAAAATAAAATTGTCTGCACCAGTACTGCCACAGTGATTTTGGAGTGCCAACTGTAATGGCCAAATACCGAATAAAAAGATGACTCTCAAGAATCTTGGCAAGAGATGAATATTCCAGCATGTCAATGATCCCAATACACTGCAAAATTGTGGAAGACATTTTGAAAGAGAAAGTGAAAACGAATGCCCAACTGGAATCATGTGAGGGGACATGAAGCAGCAGAGTGATGAAGAGGTTAGCGCTGTCATCTCACAGCACAAAGGTTCTGAATTCAAACTTTCTTGTTCGCTCAGTTCCTGCATGGGTTTTCTCCAGGTATTCCAGCTTCCTCCTACAGTCCAGTGACATGCTTGTTGCTTGTTAGGTTAACTCAGTGGTTCCCAAACTGTTTTTGTCCATTATGGTAGCAGTGTCCAAGCGTTCTTTTTTTTCTTTCTTTCTTTTTTTTGCCCCCCCTGCAATGGCTCTGCGCCCCCCCCCCCCAGGGGGCGGGCCTCACACTATGGGAACCTCTGGGTTAACTGGTGAATCTCAATTAGGCGTAGTTGTGAATGGTTCAGCCTCACCGTGACCCTAGATTGGATGAGTAGCCTATAAAACCACCGCAGTAAAGAGCACCTTATAAGATTTATCCATGAAAGCCACCAAAAAAAAACATGCAGATGATTGCAGAGCATTGGTATTCAGAAAGGTCAATGGAAGGAAATACACATCTTTTTATTTAGTATTTTATTTTTGAAAATAACAGGTTTCATTCTTTTTGGACCCTCAGCCGGTTGTGGCAGATGGCTGAGGTTTAATCCTGTGAAAGGGGAGTTTTTCCTTCCCACTGTTGCCAAGTGCTTGCTCATAGGGGGTTATCTATTTGTTGGGGTTTCTCTGTATTATTGTAGTCTTTACCTTACAATACAAAGTGCCTTGAGGCAATGTTTGTTGTGATTTGGTGCTTTATAAATCAAATTTAACTGAATTAAAAAAACAAGTAAAGCAACGCAGATTTAGCAACACTTCCTTTGCTTGCCCGCAAAATGCCGCTGCTCATCCTCACCCTGGCCTCCCTCCATAGACACTCCATAGGAACCACTTTAAGATTTTAAGATTGGTTTTAAATCTTTTAATTGATCAGCACCACCTTATATAGCTGAGCTGTGGATTCCATACATCATCCCGAGGTTGCTGCTCCTAGTAGTCCCAAAAACTGGACTGAAAGCCACCAGAGGTGATCGATCATTTTCTGCTAAAGCCCGCAAACTCTGGGATAAACTCTCTGTCGATGTTAGGATGCTCCACTCATTACCTGTTAATAAAACACATTTCAAAACAATTTTTTACTGGGATCTTACCTGGTATTTATTGTAATTTTTCTTGTTTGCTTGTTTTGCTGTGTGGAGTTTTGGTGCTCTGTTGTATTTAAAAAAGTGTTCGCTACATAAAATTGGATTGGACTTGATCACAGCTCAGTGATATGACCAGAGATTTTGTTTATAGAAACCATCAATTATAAAAAGTATATTTAAAACCGTTGATGTAAAAGATTTAGATCCTGAATAAGTTTCCTACTTGTGAGATCACTGCCTCTCTATATTTCTTGTACTTGCATACATTTTCAGAAATTAATTACGATTACCAACAGATAAAAACTCCTATTTCGCTAGATCAATCATTAATAATCTTGTTATCTCAAAACAGCAAAATCTGTCAGTGCTGCTTTGGAGTTTTATCTATAATAGAAACTTTCTGCCTCTTCCATTCTCATCAAAGCAGAGTGTGAAGAGTTGTTCAGTCATTTCCACTGACTGTGCATGAGCTGCTTTGGTTTCCCTTCAGTGAGCTGGACTTTAAAGAGCGACGCCACCCCGAGTCCTTCTGAAGTTGATCTGAAGATCTAAAGTCACAATCTTACAAAAGAGTTTGCAGTTTCATGAGATAACAAGATGGTTAGTTGTGACCTGAAGATAACAAAACTTTGGTACCTCATCGCAGCATGAAAACTAATTGGCAAACTTTAGATAACAGGATTATAAAAAAAGAGTCTATGGAAATGAGGCCTGTTTCGCTGTGAGTTGTGCACCCTTTTTTTCAAACATGGGTGTTTTGTGCAGCATCTGACCTGTCTTGGCTGTAACTAATCCAACACTTTTATGTTTCCTTTTTGGTTTCTTTTATTTGTTTACGCTGCATAATCTGTCTTCTGGATGCTTATCTCTGTGTCTTTTGAAGCGGGGGTTTTACTGTCAGCCTGCGCTGCATAGCACTTAATCTGCAGCTGAAAATCCATATTCATATGTTTGTTGTATTCCTGCAGATTTTGTGCCATTTATACATGACCGTGGCTCCAAATTGAATTCAGCATCTCCAACACATTGTCCCTGTGTTATTTTATCCTAACATTATTTTGCTAGAAGGCTGTATTTTTTACATTGTCATTATTGAGATGGCAACCACATAATGTCATAGGATCATGCACAGAAACACAAAAGGAGGGGGAAATGGTTGCGTCTGTTATAAGTAATGCTCAGCACCCTTTCTGCCTTCTCCTACCCGTATAACCCGAGCGAGATAATTTTCAAATTGGATGACATGAAGGATTATATTCTCCTTCCTTTTATGTAATAATGTCACCGATAACTGCCAATGCTATGAGTTTAATTTGCCTTTACAGAAGCAAACAGATATTTTAAATAGAAACGCAGAATAATGGAGACATTACTTGTTTGGCTTCTTGTTTAGAGTTCTTACAAAGGTGATACATCACAATATAATAAAGGGGTTGACATGTTTGTTTATGTGTATGTGTGTTCAAGTGGTGCTCATGAACAGGGGGTAATAAAGACACACACATGATTTATGCCTTGGATGTAATAGGTAATTCATCATCTGACTGGGGCACATTTTAAGGTAAAGAATCAGAGAGAGGGTGAGAGTGTGGTATTGTTTGGTTTATCAGAAATAACAGTAGCAGTAAATTGAAAGCTTGATTTGTAGGCTGTTTTACTAAAACTATACTTCTCTTACACCATATCCTTCATTTTCTGTGCTGTGTTCAACTGGATAGCCTGTAATACTCTCTCTACCAGACGCGTGTGCACGCACACACACACACACACACACACACACACACACACACACACACACACACACACACACACCCTCGCACAAACACGTGTGTGTCTTCAAAGAGCAATGTTCTCATTAGCAGCAGTCCTCTGTTCAGACACTGATGTCTCTCTCCAGCTCTTTGCTTCTGTGTGTGAATCTATCTGACAAGCAAGCAATGCTCTGAAAATAAGAACACTAATACTCTTTACACCGATAATGACACTGATATTAAAATAGATTCTCATTACAGGTAATACTGATGATTCTCCTGCTGCCATATGCATGGCTTGTATGACAGGATTAGTGGAGGCTGTAGTACACAGATTATCAAAAGTAAAAATGGTCACATACACCAGATATACTGAACATGGAGATATATGTTCAGTATATCTCCATCTACCAGTGCAGGAATAAAAATATGTATTCTAGAGATAGTTTTATGATATGGAGAGGCTCCAACTCCATATTTTTGTACAATACCCTCAGCACTGACTGCAGCTCATATAGCTCATGTAGAGTATGGACAAGCAACAACTAAAAAATGAAGTCTGTGTCCAAGTGCCAAAGACTGCAGTTTCACCCATGACCACTTGAGGCACACTCCTAAAACAGCCTGTTTCTACAGGCAGGTCAAAGAAACTCTTTTGCGCTCTATAGCTAATTTCTCCCTTTTTAACAAATGCAACAGGGGTGAAATGTTTTATAGCTCAGCTCTTTAAGCGCCAGCCTCAATAAGCAGGGATCAGATCTCCAGGGCCTGTGCCCTTAATCTCCACCTCACACACACACTACACTCACCCTCTGGCTGTAGCTCAGGAGGTAGAGCAGGTCAACGACTAATCAGAAGGCTGGTAGTTCGTGGTCTTGGCTGCTTCGGTCTGCATGCCTTCAGTATCCTTAGGCAAGGATTGGTGAAGTTGCTCTCTGATGCATGAATGCAAGACAGAAAGCACTTCTGTGTAGAAAATTACTGCTTGTATGACAGGATGAACAAGATACATTGAATAAAGTGTTTTGAGTGCTTAAGTAGAGCAGAAAAGCTTTGTATCAGTACTGGTCCAAAATCTATGGCTCTACGGGAGGGCTCTCCTTCAAGCAACCTCGCCTCTACGACATAGGCTCCTTTGACTGACAGGTGGATGCCAAAACAAGTGGCTGTAGCTAGTAGCTGCCTGCGATACAGTTTTTTATTTTTCCTGTCTTTTGGCAGCATGCTTTGTAGCGATTTGGACCTTTTCTGATCTGCATGTTGATATGACAAAAATATAATGTCAGATGCCCGTATCGACACAACCTTCACTATTCATCTGGGATTGGCACAGCTATGAACCAGCTATGAAGTGAGGTCACTGAGGCCTTTTTTTAAAGAGTGAAAATTGGCACAAATCACTGTATGATGCGCCAGATGGCTTTTAGTTAGAATTCCTGTGGAGACTTTTTAGCAAAGTTATGGCCCAGCCTACTGTGTCTCTGATTGGGTTGAGTTCAGGGGGTTGTGTTGCCGCATGACTCATAATAAATGATAATTGGCTGGTTTAGGCATGAGGAGTCAATCAGAGGCACAGTAGGGCCAAAGTCATCGAATAAGTAGCTTTCCCCCCTCCTGCTATTTTATTTAAACTGAATTAATAATTCTGCAGTTTGTTTTGTTGTATTTTTTATTCTTCTATACACACAACTCACCCGTTCCATAATATTTTTTACACATGGCTTTTTTTTTATATACATAGCAATACATTCACAGCTTTTTTTAAATATAGATAAATAAAACCATTTACCCTTTTTTCAACACTAGGAGTTGTTGCTGCAATATTGTAGCCTTTTCTAGTGCTGTACCTTAAATATAATACATTATGAGAAAAAATGGACCTCCCTAGTTTCAAAAATCTGATTACAGCCTTGGCAGTATATTTAAAGTTTTCTGACCACCAAAAACCCAGCATCACCAAACACTATACTCTGAACACAGCAAAATCTCCAGTGTTAAATTAACACTGGAGAGTGTCTATATGGGTCCACACCTCTAGTGTTAAATACAACACTGTTGAGTGTTAAATTAACACTTTTGACAGTGTTATATGTTTAGAAGTTGTCATGCGGCCGTGGTGCGCGGGCACGAAAGGATCCAGGCGCAGACTCCGAGCTAACAAAAAGACACTTTATTAAAACAACGAAAGGCGACCCGGGGAAAGTAGAGAGCAAAACAGAAACTAAAAATCCGGGGAAACAATGACACGAGGAAGCCGGGATCGGGACGGCGGGGGGCTGCAATAGAAAGGGGAGATGATTACTAGGGAGCCAGGAAGCGGGGAGAACATATCAGGACTGAGTTAGAGTAGGGGCTTACGATAGAACGGAACCGTGGGAGCTCGGGAGGGAAGTGTGGCAGTCCGTGGGGGCAGGAAGTCCGTGGAATGGCGAGTGGGCCAGGTGAGCACCGCGAGATCCAGTTGAGCCGGAGGACAGGCAGGTAGCAGACGCCGAGTAGAAACCACTGTGGAGATGACTACGGACTGGCGTGGAGCATCCGTCAGCGCCGGATTAAGTGGATCTCCGTGTAATCACCGGGATGGAGAGCAGGTGTGCTGGTGATGGCCCAGCCCGGGGGTGTGGCTACCCGAGCATCACGCATTCCACAGACACAGGACCACGGACCATGACAGAAGTAACCTAGTCAGTTTTGAAGATTAACAATGGCTAACACTGAGCAGTGCTGGTTTGCTAACACTGGAATATTTCTAACATTTTGAGTTATTTTCCAGTGTTAGAAAATCAGCACTGCTCAGTGTTAGCCATTGTTAATCTTCAAAACTGACTAGGTTACTTTTAAACATATAACACTGTCAAAAGTGTTAATTTAACACTCAACAGTGTTGTATTTAACACTCAGAGGTGTGGACCTATATAGACACTCTCTAGTGTTAATTTAACACTGGAGATTTTGCTGTGAACAGACAAAAAAAACCCATGAGGTCAGACACTGATATAAGTTAATGATTAACAATTTCTTGTTTGATTATACATGACGCTGTTAGAAAGTGGGATATAAGTGAGGTAATAGCCTCTGATGTCGAATGTGTAGATGTGATGATTTCATGCCATCTATTGCTATGCGGGAGCTTGAAGTGGAGAGGGTGAGCAGTTTTAGATACCTGGTCATCCACATCAGTGAGGACCTCACCTGGTCACTGAACACCACACAGCTGGTCAAGAAGGCTCAACAGCGGCTGTACTTCCTGAGGAGGCTGAGGAAATTTGGTATGTCGGCCAAGATCCTCATCAGGTTCTGCAGCTGCATTGTGGAGAGCACATTGACCAGCTGCATCACTGCATGGTACGGCAACACTACTGCTATGGACTGCAAACGCCTGCAGAGAGTGACATTAACCTAACCGGGCATTTGTGTGTGGCAGCAAAGAATGTGGGTATTTCACAAGTTCAGGCATGCAACGCTACTATCAATATCACTTATGATCATTTCCAGCTGCATAGTTTTATTCCTGGACTCTAGTAGAGTAGCTTCGTCTGATTCACAGTCAGAAGTTATCCTTATTTATTAAATACTATGACTTTGTGCGGTCTGTCAGTTTATCCTCTGTCTGAAACAAGCTGCTTTAGCTTCTGCTAACTGGCTGCCTCTCACAAAATGCACAAACGAGAGTTTTGAACAGCAGGTGGGTGAGGCTTCATAGATATAGATAGCTGGCCCTAATCCTAATGGTATCATACAGAGCCAAGGGTAGAAAAAACTGTCTGAAACACACCAGTCAAAGACGTCTGAAGTGTAATGGATCGCCTATAAGCTTGTTTAAAAAAAAAAGCAGCTGATTGTGAACTTGTTTTGCTCTTTTACTTTCTTTGACTGGATCTTTCAAAGTGGTCAGAGGGATCTAAATCAATAATCTTCCATTACAGGACCACATTTTAATATACAGGTTACCTTTTGCTGTCTTCTTCTTTTCCTTCACACACCTCTCCGTTTCTCTCTCTTTACCCCGGCTACCTTTCTCCACCGTGAGCTGTCAGAAAGTACGCAATGACCGTGACACCCCGGTGTGCGTGTGTGTTTGTGTGTGTGTGGGGCTCAGGCTTCAGCTTTCTCATTATGATTCTAAATGTATCTGTCTGTCTAGTCTGGATGAATTAATAGGTTCCTTGGTGGCTTGGCTCGACACTCAAACACACACACACACTCGCAGAGCCACACATTGTTTGTCCAGTGATTCGTGC